>NC_091317.1:634184-641684 GCF_038502225.1 Cherax quadricarinatus
ACTTGTCGTGCACACAAAGAATAACGACATTCGGGTTGATTATCTGGCTGAGTATTAGAGGTAGAGGGTAAAGAGTCAAGAGGATTGTCAGCAACTGACACATTAGTCTGGGTAGAATTATCATCCTCGACATCGCATACTAATTTCATATGATCTAAATGTGATTCCTTATACTGACCAGTACTAATTTCTCTAATCTTATATTTATTGCCATTGATATGTTCAACTACTCGATAAGGGCCAACAAACTTTTGATCGAGCTTAGGCATTGTGGATGTTTTATTGAAATTAGTCAGCATAACCCTTGAACCCACTTTAACTTTGGTCGGCTTAGCATGGCTGTTAGTTACTCTAGTAAATTCTGCTGTTGATTTATGAAGTGTTTCACGGATTCTTCTAAAAACACTTTGATCTATGCTGGTACGAGTTGCTATGAAATCATCAGGGTTATAATTGGGTTTCGATGTGGAATATAACAACTCATAAGGCAAACGCTTGTCTACACCGTATAATGCATAATGTGGGGTGTCACCTATGGAAGCATTGTAAGCAGAATTTATGGCACATTGAACATCTGGTATAACTTCATCCCAAGTTTAACTATTGGGGTTGATAGTGGCTCTCAAGATATCAAGTACTTTCTTATTGGTTCGTTCTACTAACCCATTGCTGGCAGGATGATGAGGAACAATGGTGGATTTAGAGATCTTTTACAAGGTACACAAGTTGAAGATTGAGACACTTATGCAGCATATGGGAATCTTTATTCAGGAAACGTTTCGCCACACAGTGGCTTCATCAGTATTGGACTGATGAAGCCACTGTGTGGCGAAACGTTTCCTGAATAAAGATTCCCATATGCTGCATAAGTGTCTCAATCTTCAACTTGTCGGTTTTTCAAACCATTCATCACAACTGTCAGACACTGCAGCATCATGGGATCTTGTTACAAAGAATTCTTCAACACTTGTTCAACCTCTGGACGAAGACCTACTTCGACTAGTGGATGGTACCACTATGACCCCGCCTCCGCCTGCTTCACCTCACCTCACTACAGTATATAAGCCACGTCTACGGCCCTATGCTGTACATTCTACAAGATTGATGGACTGAACACATCGACTCCAGGCTGAGGGACTGATTACCTCATACTCCTCCTCTCCTTACGCCTTCCTCTTTGTATTGGACTGATGAAGCCACTGTGTGGCGAAACGTTTCCTGAATAAAGATTCCCATATGCTGCATAAGTGTCTCAATCTTCAAGGTACACAAATTTTCAAGAATCTCATTACAGAATTCACCTCCATTATCTGTTATTAAGGACTTAGGGGTGGTATGCCTGCAGATAATGTGTTCTTTAAACGCTTTAGCTACTGTCTAGGTGAACTAACTCACAATATCTGGTGAAATGGTCTACCAAAACACACACATGTTTGTTGCCTTGGAGGGAACATTTAAATTTGGTTAACAAATCAAGCGCAATTCTTTCCCACAGTTCGCTAGTAGTTGGATACACCTGGATTGGGTTAGGACCATTCACATTTCCTTTATGCTGCATACAGACACTGCATTTCTTATCATACTCAGAAATGTCAGTTGCCATATGTGGCCAAAAGTATTTCATTCTGGCTTGTTTCACAGAACGATCCATACCAGGGTGTGCAACGCCTGGTGCATCGTGAACTAGCTGTAGAGCTGCATTCACTAGTGACTGTGGAATTACTAATTGGTATACTCTTCTGCTTGGAGTACCCAACTAGGCTGTTTGATACAGTAATTCTTGACTTATGACAAAGTCACTAATGGGTGCTGGTGGCTTCACAGTCAGAATAAGGTCTTCCTGGAGCAGGAATCGAATCACACCAGACCACATGGGATCTGTTCTTTGGGCATTCTTTACATCCTCGGCAGTAAATGGAGGGTCTGCAGTTACTATACTAACATGTTACAATAAAGCATCTGTGACTACATTGGACTTGCCAGGTAAATGTTCAAAAGTGGGATTGAACTCTTGGATAGTCAAGGTCCATCTGGCTAACCTTCCAGTAGGTTGTTCTGGAATAAAGGTATCAGTGGTGCATGGTCTGTCAAGACATGAACAGGGTACTGGTTAATAATGTTTCAGAAGTGCTTTAAAGACCATACTATTGCTAAAGCTTCTTGCTCCGTTACTGTATAATTTCGTTCAGCCTTCGTAAGGACTCGACTAGGAAATGCAACTGCATTGTACTTCCCATCAGTCTTCTGAGCTAGTACGGCACCTATGCCAATTGAACTAGCATCAGTTGTCAGATAGAAAGACTTAGAAAAATCTGGGAATTTCAAAATTGGAGCAGACGTTAGCTTTTCTTTTAGTGTTTGGAATGCTCTTTCTTGACGGAAGGTCCAAACGAAAGGAGCATCTTTCTTAAGCAACTCAGTTAGAGGAGCTGCTATGGAGGAAAAATTAGCAATGAAAGATCTATAAAAACCTGCTAGACCCACAAAGGATCTTATGGTATCATAAGATCAGTTGTAACCCCTCTAGGAGTGACTACATGACCAAGAAACTTAATTTCTGATCTAAAAAATTGACATTTGGACAGTCTGATCTTTAAATTGGCTTCTTCAAGCTTACCAATGCTACATCAAGTCTTTTCAAATGTGTATCCAGATCTTCGGACATGACAATTATGCCATCTAAGTACACCATAAGTGCTTTACCTATGAGACCTCTAAAGATATTGGTCATGAGCCTACAGAATGTGATAGGGGAGGATCATAATCCAAAGGCCATACGGAGGAAGTGATAATGACCTGTGGGAGTGGAGGATGCGGTTAACTCTTGGCTGTCCTCATGAAGAAGGACTTCCCAAAACCCTTGTAACAAGTCCAGGGTCGAAAAGACTTTGTTATCTCTGATGTTACATAAAAGATCACCAAGTACAGAAAGTGGGAAGCAATCTGGAATAGTCAATCACTGGGCGCCAAGTACCGTCCTTCTTATGTACTAGGATCAAGGGTGCATTCCAGGGTGAATTGCTAGGTGCAATAATTCCATCATCGAGCATCTGATTGATCAATTCTGTGACAGCAACTTGGGAATGAGGCATTCTGTACGCAGGTATATAGATAGGTCTAGTACCAGGTTCAAGTGGAATACGATGGGACAATGAGTTCGTTATACCCATCTTCTCACCCGGTAAGGCAATGGCTTTATGACGTTTGTTCAACAGAGTCAACAAATGCTTGACCTTGTCTGGGAAGTCAGTGGGAGCTAAGTCTTTCTCCTCAACTGGTGGGATGGATTGATCCAGTGAATTGGATGAGGTCTCCCCTGTTGAAATAGCACTGACCCACTGGTCAGGTGGCAAGTTATCCTGTACTTGAACAGGGTAAGGATGGTGAACCAGGTCAACGAGATTGGTATTTGCTCTGAGACGAACACTGTGACCAGAAGTGTTAGCAAGGAATAAATGGATCGTACTGTCTCTTACAACTTGTGAGGATATTTCAACAAATAAACCCTTTACGTTGCAGGAATCACTGTCAACTAGGACGTTATCACCATCTGGAACACTAGGAACAACAACAGACACTCTAGTGAGAGCACTAGCCACAGCAGAGATGTCTTTCTGCACACAGCATGTGACATCAACAAGAGATGGCATTACTAGTCTCAAGTAATCGTTTTCTGACAAGGCATCCCCTGTGGAGAAACTACTACTTGGACTAGCAGACATTGCAGGGATAGGCTGAGCACTCAAGGCAGTCTGAGCGTCCTCAGACACTTGAGGCAACTGAACACTATCTTGCATGTCTGAAGGTGGAACACAGATGGGAGTGACAGAGTTACTAGTGCCTGACCACTTGGGTACGCTACTGGAAAATGCATTGGCTTGTAAGGACTTAATCCAAATGTCGTACTCTGCGGCAGTATGGCAGATCTCTGATCCAAGCTAGTAACCCCAAAATGGAATGATCAAGTCATCAATTTGAGCATGCCATCGCTAAGGGTCAAGCACAATATGTAAGTCCCTCATGGAAGCAAATCCCAGTAGAAGGTCACCAGGGAAAGTAATCTGGTCAATAACAAAGAAAGAAGCAGTAAAGTCTCTACCTTGGATAGAAAAGGTGAGGGAAGTCTGACTTCGGACACGCAGAAAGGAACCAACTACTCCACTAATGGAGGTTACAGTAGTTGGTTCAACGAGGACACATCGTAACTGCTTATCTTTAAACAAACTAGACCTGATAATGTTGACTCATGCACCAGAGTCCATGAACACATGAATGGGCACATTATGAATGGATGCTTGCACTAGAGGACCTATCATTTCATTGGGAGTTATGTACAAACTAAAAGGTGGGTTGTCATCGGAAAAGGCATGTTCCACTTCATCCCCAAAATCATCTACGTCAGAGACGTGTGAAGCAACATCATTTACAGGATTGTCGTTCTCGAGACTGCTTAAGGCTTCAAAGGAATTGTGAACATAGTGTACTCATTATCACCTACTGTCACCACGGGACGGGTTGACTGGGGCGCTCGGATTCCCCCGAATTGGAAGAATGAGGCTGGTTCTGGTTAGTCTGAGAACCCCGACCTCTATTTCCTTTCCTGGCTCTGTGGTTGGAACGGCCACGGAAGGATCTAGAGTACTGAAGGTTGTAGAGAGCATTGAACTCAATGTGTCATGGCCATGAATTCTGTGATAAGTACAATAAGGCAGATCGGACTGGTACCCGTCAGCATTACGATGCCTCTTAGGTCGACTATCAGGACAATTTACTGCAATATGGCCATGGTAACCACAATTATAGCAGGTTCTTTGGCTATGTGTACTATACATACTATGAGTGCTATGGGAATGATAACTCTTGACACTAGCTTTGGATGATGGTTGCGAGTGATTTCGATCAGGAGTTTTGGTTGTAGCACAAACAAGAGGAGGTACAGGTTGTCAAAGCGGCTGACGTAGGCCTTCGATAGGGGAAGGTTCCCTCAGGACACACATCACGCACATGGATAAGGGCTGCAAGTGGTCCCCTTGCGGCAGTTAGAGGATTGGAACTATACACATACATGGAAGTTGGTGCCATTAACTGTTTAATAACGCCAAATGCTGCTAACTTGGCAAACCCTTCAAGAACTCGTTTATCATCTTCTGCAAGGTACTTTGACTGGCCTTAACAAATGAGGTCATGAGGTTATTTAAACGGAGAGCAAACTCATCTAAGGATTCCTCTGGCCTCGGAGCTGTGCACACTAATTCCTAAAGGACAATGAAAGGATCAGTCACCCTCACTGGGTCAAGATAGTTATGTATTAACTGCTCATAATCTGCCCATTTGGTGAGATCCTGAAAATCTGTCATCCGGATTAAGTTAAAGACATTCGAGGCGGCTGGTGAACGAGCTAAACTTTCCTTTCTGATACTAATTATACAACTCTCAGATGGGAGGCCATCTACTGAGGCATTTGCTCTAGCATACACGGCGATAAACCATGCCTCCAGGTTGTCTGGATTCCCATTGAACAATGGCATAGCATCATAAGGGTCACGACAAAATTGCGAAGGCTCGAAGTCTGAGTGTGTCTATCGTTTGATAAGGAATTACTCGAATTTTGGACTGACGCATTATTGCTTGGACTAGCAGAATGTGCTGAGGCATCGCTTGAGAAGACTTGAGACATGTTTGCAAAATGTGAAACAAGAGTTTAAAGAAACGAAAAAAAATTATAACTGGGGAACACACAACACAGTAGACTTAAATGGGAAGAATATACTTAACTGTTCTGCATAAATAAAGAAAAATTGACAAGTCACACTGTAAGCAAGGAAAACTCTCATGAAAATAGAAAAATTACTCAACTGGATAAGCAACACTTTGAAAATCAAGAGAAATTGTACTTTACTCAAATCAAATTTACTCAAATTTACTTTAAATTGAATTAATGGCACAGTGAGTTGTCCTTACTCTCAATTCAGTAAAGAAATTCAACAAAAAATTATAAATCAAGCAAAAATGATAAAATAGAATCAATAAATCTTGTGCAAAATTAAAACAAACTGGGAAAGCAATTCTATCTAAAAAAATAAAATGACACACAAGAATAAAATATGCACAGAACAAGAAATGTGAAACTGAAATCACAAAATATTGCACTGAAATAAATTGTAGCACTATTGCAACTAACAGTTACTAATCAAAAAGTACTGCACAACACAACACTACATTAAAATTTCTGAAAGAAAAAAAAAATTAATGGCAGCACAATGTTTACACAAGAATCATTGCAAATGAGTGAATATTGCAATAATAAAAAAATTACACACAAGAAAATGCAGTTTACAAAAACAATAAAAAAATTATCAAGGAATGAAGTGAGTGAACACTTTAACTCTTAATTGCAGCTTAAGCAAACACTTACTGAACAAGCAAAAGAATGATTTACTTTAAAAAAAAAAGTTAAAAATTGCACTAAGAGTGAATTTGTTCAATGAAATATGCTGGGAGAAAAAAAAATAACTGAGACAACTCTGAGTTGTGATGCAGAATATAAAGTAACAAGATACTGAATTACTTCACTGCATAAATTACTGTGAACACACGATAATTGTGAAGTGTAAACACAAGGTTATGCTGCTTATATATTGCACACAACAAGGAAAAATAGAAAGGTACTTACTTCACGTATATAAAAAAAAATAAACACAACACAACAGACATAAAATAAAGTACAAAAAATTAACACTGAAGAAAGAGAAAAAAAACATTGCAAACAGGATATAATGAACACTGATCAAGAGTCACTGAAAAGAAATGTCATTCAGGAATCACTGCAAAATTATCTCAATACTCGCAAATGTCTCTATAAAAATATGATCACTGTAACGACGTTAGTGGAGAATGAGAGCAGTATGTGAGGTGAGGGAGCTGGTGCAGCACTCCACTACTCTCAAGCACGTTGAATTTGCACGTAAATTGATGATAGACTCACACAGGAGGCTTTTATGTAGGCGCACAGGGACGAAGGAACACTCTTGTCTCTTGACTCCCTATGTGGTCCGTAAAATATGGTGCTAGAACCAGTGATAAGGGTAAACAAAAATACAGTGGTAGTGGGAAGGTGGGTGAGTGCTTGAGGCCGCCGTGCTGAGACACCGCGTGGGCCTATGGAATGAACGGCTTAAGCCACTTGACACCCACGCTAGGCACGAAAATATTCTAAGCCCGGCTGTCTTAAAAACCTACAAAATACCACAACACCACAGGGATGATAAACCACTCAGAACAGCTAGAACTGGAAGCACAAAGTGACCGAGAAGACTGTACCCACGTGGCTTGCTTGAGTACTGCGTTAAGTCACCTGGGTTAGTTGCTGGCTGGCTTGGCTTAACCTTTCACACAGACTGGCTTGAGAACTTGTAACGATGAGCACAGCAGGGGTGGAAAGCTGGCTTAGCAGGCAAGGCTGGAACGGTGTAGAGCTGGGCTGGACACCCCCCACAGACT
>NC_091317.1:664184-694184 GCF_038502225.1 Cherax quadricarinatus
AACTGCAGGAGGCCAAGAGAGGAGTACGAAGAAAACAACAGGGTGATGGTGGACACACTGGCTGAGGTGGCAAGAAGAGCTCACTCGAGCAGAGCAAAGTTACTGGTAATGGGCGATTTCAACCACAGGGAGATCGACTGGGAAAACCTGGAGCCACATGGGGGTCCCGAAACATGGAGAGCCAAGATGATGGATGTGGTACTTGAAAACCTCATGCATCAACATGTCAGGGACACAACCAGAGAGAGAGGGGAGGATGAGCCAGCAAGACTGGATCTTGTGTTCACCCTGAGCAGTTCAGACATTGAGGACATCACTTACGAGAGGCCCCTTGGAGCTAGCGATCATGTGGTTCTGAGTTTTGACTATATAGTAGAGTTACAAGTGGAGAAGGTAACAGGAACTGAAGGGGACAGGCCAAACTATAAAAGGGGGGACTACACAGGTATGAGAAACTTCCTGCAGGAGGTTCAGTGGGACAGAGAAATGGTAGGAAAATCAGTAAACGAGATGATGGAATATGTGGCAACAAAGTGCAAGGAGGCAGAGGAAAGTTTTGTTCCCAAGGGAAACAGAAATAATAGGAAGACCAAAACGAGTCCTTGGTTTACCCGAAGGTGTAGGGAGGCAAAAACTAAGTGCAACTGAGAATGGAAAAGGTACAGGAGGCATAGGACCCAGGAAAACAAGGAGATTAGTAGAAGAGCCAGAAACGAGTATGCGCAGATAAGGAGGGAGGCCCAGCGACAGTATGAAAACGACATAGCATCGAAAGTCAAATCTGACCCGAAACTGCTGTATAGCCACATTAGGAGGAAGACAACAGTCAAGGACCAGGTGATAAGGCTGAGGAAAGAAGGTGGAGAACTCACAAGAAACGATCAAGAGGTATGTGAGGAGCTCAACACGAGATTTAAGGAAGTATTTACAGTAGAGACAGGAAGGACTCTGGGGGGACAGACCAGATGGGGACACCAACAAGGAATACACCAACAAGTGTTGGACGACATACATACAGATGAGGAGGAGGTGAAGAAACTGCTAAGGGACATCGATACCTCAAAGGCAATGGGACCGGACAACATCTCTCCGTGGGTCCTTAGAGAGGGAGCAGATATGTTGTGCGTACCACTTACCACAATCTTCAACACATCCCTGGAAACTGGGCAACTACCTGAGGTATGGAAGACGGCAAATGTAGTTCCCATTTTCAAAAAAGGAGACAGAAAAGAGGCACTAAACTATAGACCTGTGTCATTGACGTGTATAGTATGCAAAATTATGGAGAAGATTATCAGGAGGAGAGTGGTGGAGCACCTGGAACGGAACAGGAGTATAAATGCCAACCAGCACGGATTCACGGAAGGCAAATCCTGTGTCACAAACCTTCTGGAGTTTTATGATAAAATAACAGAAGTAAGACAAGAGAGAGAGGGGTGGGTTGATTGCATCTTCTTGGACTGCAAGAAGGCCTTTGACACAGTTCCTCACAAGAGATTAGTGCAGAAGCTAGAGCATCAGGCGCATATAACAGGAAGGGCACTGCAATGGATCAGAGAATACCTGACAGGGAGGCAACAACGAGTCATGGTACGTAATGATGTATCACAGTGGGCACCTGTGACGAGCGGGGTCCCACAGGGGTCGGTCCTAGGACCAGTGCTATTTTTGGTATATGTGAACGACATGACGGAAGGGTTAGACTCAGAAGTGTCCCTGTTTGCAGATGATGTGAAGTTAATGAGGAGAATTAAATCTGATGAGGACCAGGCAGGACTTCAAAGAGACCAGGACAGACTGGACACCTGGTCCAGCAAATGGCTTCTCGAATTTAATCCTGCCAAATGCAAAGTCATGAAGATAGGGGAAGGGCACAGAAGACCACAGACAGAGTATAGGCTAGGTGGCCAAAGACTGCAAACCTCACTCAAGGAGAAAGATCTTGGGGTGAGTATAACACCGAGCATGTCTCCGGAAGCACACATCAATCAGATAACTGCTGCAGCATATGGGCGCCTGGCAAACCTGAGAACAGCATTCCGATACCTTAGTAAGGAATCATTCAAGACACTGTACACCGTGTATGTCAGGCCCATACTGGAGTATGCAGCACCTGTTTGGAACCCACACTTGATAAAGCACGTCAAGAAACTAGAGAAAGTACAAAGGTTTGCAACAAGGTTAGTTCCAGAGCTAAGGGGAATGTCCTATGAAGAAAGATTAAGGGAAATCGGCCTGACGACACTGGAGGACAGGAGGGTCAGGGGAGACATGATAACGACATATAAAATACTGCGTGGAATAGACAAGGTGGACAAGGACAGGATGTTCCAGGGAGGGGACACAGAAACAAGAGGCCACAATTGGAAGTTGAAGACACAAATGAGTCAGAGAGATAGTAGGAAGTATTTCTTCAGTCATAGAGTTGTAAGGCAGTGGAATAGCCTAGAAAATGACGTAGTGGAGGCAGGAACCATACACAGTTTTAAGACGAGGTTTGATAAAGCTCATGGAGCGGGGAGAGAGAGGGCCTAGTAGCAACCGGTGAAGAGGCGGGGCCAGGAGCTAGGACTCGACCCCTGCAACCACAAATAGGTGAGTACAAATAGGTGAGTACACACACACACATACACATACACATACACACACACACACATACACATACACATACACACACACACACACACACACATACACACACACACACCCTTGCTAGGCGAGTACACACACACGCACACACACACACACACACAAATGAACGACATGACGGAAGGAATAGACTCTGAGGTGTCCCTGTTTGCAGACGACGTGAAGTTGATGAGAAGAATTCACTCGATCGAAGACCAGGCAGAACTACAAAGGGATCTGGACAGGCTGCAGACCTGGTCCAGCATTTGGCTCCTGGAGTTCAATCCCACCAAGTGCAAAGTCATGAAGATTGGGGAAGGGCAAAGAAGACCGCAGACAGAGTACAGTCTAGGGGGCCAGAGACTTCAAACCTCACTCAAGGAAAAAGATCTTGGGGTGAGTATAACACCAGGCACATCTCCTGAAGTGCACATCAACCAAATAACTGCTGCAGCATATGGGCGCCTAGCAAACCTCAGAACAGCATTTCGATATCTTAATAAGGAATCGTTCAGGACCCTGTACACCGTGTACGTTAGGCCCATATTAGAGTATGAGGCACCAGTTTGGAACCCACACCTAGCCAAGCACGTAAAGAAACTAGAGAAAGTGCAAAGGTTTGCAACAAGACTAGTCCCAGAGCTAAGAGGTATGTCCTACGAGGAGAGGTTAAGGGAAATCAACCTGACGACACTGGAGGACAGGAGAGATGGCGGGGACATGATAACGACATACAAAATACTGAGAGGAATTGACAAGGTGGACAAAGACAGGATGTTCCAGAGATTGGACACAGTAACAAGGGGACACAGTTGGAAGTTGAAGACACAAATGAATCACAGGGATGTTAGGAAGTATTTCTTCAGCCACAGAGTAGTCAGTAAGTGGAATAGTCTGGGAAGCGATATAGTGGAGGCAGGATCCATACATAGCTTTAAGCAGAGGTATGATAAAGCTCACGGTTCAGGGAGAGTGACCTAGTAGCGATCAGTGAAGAGGCGGGGCCAGGAGCTCGGACTCGAACCCCGCAACCTCAACTAGGTGAGTACAACTAGGTGAGTACACACACACACACCTGGAGCCACATGGGGGTCCCGAAACATGGAGAGCCAGGATGTTGGACGTGGTGCTGGAAAACTTCATGCACCAACATGTTAAGGACACTACCAGAGTGAGAGGGGAGGATGAACCAGCAAGTTTGGACCTTGTGTTCACCCTGGGCAGCTCAGACATTGAGGACATCAAGTATGAGAGTCCCCTAGGAGCTAGCGACCACGTGGTTCTGTGCTTTGAATACATAGTAGAGCTGCAAGTGGAGAGAATAACAGGAGTTGAATGGGAAAAGCCTGACTATAAAAGAGGGGACTACATAGGGTTGAAGAACTTCCTGCGGGAGGTCCAGTGGAACAGAGAACTGGCAGGAAAGCCAGTAAATGAAATGATGGAATATGTAACAACAAAATGCAAGGAGGCAGTGGAAAAGTTTATTCCTAAGGGCAACAGTAACAACGGGAAGACCAGAACGAGCCCCTGGTTTACCCGACGGTGTAAGGAGGCAAAAACAAAGTGCAATAGAGAATGGAAAAAGTACAGAAGGCAGAGAACACGCGAAAATAGGAAGATCAGTCGCAGAGCCAGGAATGAGTATGCACAGGTAAGGAGGGAGGCCCAGCGACAGTATGAAAATGACATAGCATCGAGAATCAAGACTGACCCGAAACTGTTGTATAGCCACATCAGGAGGAACACAACAGTCAAAGACCAGGTGATCAGATTAAGGACAGAAGGTGGAGAACTCACAAGAAATGATCAGGAGGTATGTGAGGAGCTGAACAGGAGATTTAAGGAAGTTTTTACAGTAGAGACAGGAAGGGCTGTGGGAAGACAGCACAGAAGGGAACATCAAGAGGGAATATACCAACAAGTGTTGGATGACATACGAACAACTGAGGAGGAGGTGAAGAAGCTCTTAAGTGACCTTGACACCTCAAAGACGATGGGATCGGACAACATCTCCCCATGGGTCCTTAGAGAAGGAGCAGAGATGCTGTGCGTGCCTCTAACCACAATCTTCAACACATCCCTTGAAACTGGGCAACTACCTGAGAAATGGAAGACACCTAATGTAGTCCCCATATTTAAGAAAGGAAACAGAAACGAGGCACTAAACTACAGACCTGTGTCTCTGACATGTATTGTGTGCAAAGTCATGGAGAAGATTATCAGGAGGAGAGTGGTCGAACACCTGGAAAGGAACAAGATTATAAATGAAAACCAGCATGGGTTCATGGAAGGCAAATCCTGTATCACAAACCTCCTGGAGTTTTATGACAAGGTAACAGAAGTAAGACACGAGAGAGAGGGGTGGGTAGATTGCGTTTTCCTAGACTGCAGGAAGGCCTTTGACACAGTTCCCCACAAGAGATTAGTGCAGAAGCTGGAGGATCAGGCGCATGTAAAAGGGAGGGCCTGCAATGGATAACGGAATACCTGACAGGGAGGCAGCAACGAGTCATGGTACGTGAAGAGGTATGACAGTGGGCGCCTCCTACAAGCGGGGTCCCACAGGGGTCAGTTCTAGGACCAGTGCTATTTTTGATATGTGTGAACGACATGATGGAAGGAATAGACTCTGAAGTGTCCCTGTTCGCAGATGATGTGAAGTTGATGAGAAGAATTAAATCGGACGAGGATGAGGCAGGACTGCAAAGAGACCTGGACAGGCTGGACATGTGGTCCAGTAACTGGCTTCTCGAATTCAACCCTGCCAAATGCAAAGTCATGAAGATTGGGGAGGGGCAAAGAAGACCGCAGACAGAGTATAGGCTAGGTGGACAAAGACTACAGACCTCACTCAGGGAGAAAGACCTTGGGGTGACCGCTGCAGCATACGGGCGCGTGGCAAACCTGAGAATAGCGTTCCGATACCTTAATAAGGAATTGTTCAAGACACTGTACACTGTGTATGTTAGGCCCAATGTGAATATAGGAAAGAGTAAGGTGATTTGGATAACAAAAGACAATTAGATGACGAAATATTGGATATCAGATTGGAGGGAGAGAGTATGGAGGAGGTGAATGTATTCAGATATTTAGGAGTGGACATGTCAGCAGATGGGTCTATGAAAGATGAGGTGAATCACAGAACTGATGAGGAGAAAAGGGTTAGTGGTGCACTTAGGAGTCTGTGAAGGCAAAGAACTTTGTCCGTGGAAGCAAAGAGGGGAATGTATGAAAGTATAGTTATACCAACACTCTTATATGGGTGCGAAACATGGGTGGTGAATGCTTCAACAACGTGAGGGCTGAATGAAGTGGAGATGTCATGTTTGAGGGCAATGTGTGGTGTGAATATAATGCAGAAAATTCGTAGTTTGGAAATTAGGAGGAGGTGCGGAATTGCCAAAACTATTATCCAGAGGGCTGAGAATTGGTTGCTGAGGTGGTTCGGACATGTAGGGAGGATGGAAGGAAATAGAATGACTTCGAAAGTGTATAAATCTGTAGCACAGGGAAGGCGGGGTAGGGGTCGGCCTAGGAAAGGTTGGAGGGAGGGAGTAAAGGAGGTTTTGTGTGCGAGGGGATTGGACTTCCAGCAAACGTGCGTGAGCGTGGTAGACAGGAGCGAATGGAGACAAATGTTTTTTTAGGACTTGACGTGCTGTTAGAGTGTGAGCAAGGTAACATTTATGAAGGGATTAAGGGAAACCGGCAGGCCGGGCCCGAGTCCTGGAGATGGGAAGTACAGTGTCTGCACTCTGAAGGGGGGGTGTTAATGTTGCAGTTTTATAACTGTAGTGTAAGCGCACCTCTGGCAAGACAATGACGGAGTTAATTATGATGATTTTTTTTCTTTTTCGGGCCACCTTGCCTTGATGGGATACTGCCAGTGTGTTAATAAAAAAAAATAAAATAAATTTTTGCTTGCCTTATTTGGCAAGAAGAGCACTTCAGTAATGAGTAAGGAATCCATGAAAATTCGTTCGGGGAAGCGTCTCTATTCAGGTGGGATGCGCCCCTGAATGAATCTGCCTGGACTTCCTACTCCTGCAACATTGCAAGCTCTTGATGATGATGTTTACCTGCGTGCGAGCACTCACACTTCTGCCTTACATGTTTCTTTCACAGTTGCCAATAAATCCTTCATAAATAATTTACCACAACTCGCAGACTTTGGAAACCTGCTTTCCTATTCCATTGTATTGTCACTAATAGTGGTATTATTACAATGTAATATCAGAGGATACAGAGAAAACTGTCAAGAGCTCCAAATGTTTCTCTCTCTGTTTACCCCCGTGTAAAAAAAAAAGAAAATTCTCCTTCACGCCCGTTATCTGTACCCAACTTACATTTTCTGACTTTTTCCTTACCTATATCACTCCTTTCATTAGATGATCTTAAGCTCATAATTTATTCTGGGTAGGATGTCAGTGTGATTGATGGAGACCAGTTTGACTTGTTAAGTAAATGATCTTCATGACAGCTATCATTTCCCTTTTTTTATTACTTTTCATTCTTACACCAGATCTCCTCTTTGCTACCTTTGGTAATTTAATTGAGCATTTTGGACACGTTATACTTCGTTTACCTCTTTTCCCGATGTTCCTTATGCTTCATTTTTCACAGACGAATTATTACAAATCTTATCACCTTTTTTTCTCTCTCTGCAGCGACACTGCATTCCTCCGAACCTCGGGAAAACATTAAAGAGGTGTTCTCTGCTGATCTTACGATGCGCTCACCGTGCGTGTTAAATGCGCTGCACTGGGCTGCGACTGATACGAAAGAACTACAAGCCCACTTCTTGCTTTCCAACAACGAGACCACGCGCTCATCGTGTGAATGGCAAAACAAACTCGTTGACGGGCTTACATGTCCACTGTGACTTCCACTACTATGTTCGCGGCCTAGAAAGAAGTATTCTCTGGATGCTGCTCCCATTCATATAGCTGCTGGTGTAAGAGCTGCAGACCCTGTCAGAGTTGCCACAACAACTGGGCATTTTCTTGTGCATGTTTTCCAAGGGTTACATCTATATCCCCTCAATCCTTGAGTCCAAACCCGGGAGGGAGTAGACCCCATGATTTTGCCTCTGCGTCGAAGACGTTCATGGTATCCCCTTCAGGCTAGGCGAACTCGCATCAACGGTATATACGTGCCTACCAACAGCAGCTAGAACCGATGACGTTAACGTCCATTTACTTCAATACTTACACCCTACAGTACTAGTCTTTCTGTTATACCTTTTCGATTGTATTTGGTACAAATGCTTCTCCCTCTTTACTGGAAAACTGTAGTTCTACCATTCGAAAGCCAGGTATTTGGGTTAAGACACTTATCACGAAAGAAGCATCACTCTTACTAGCGTAATTTATAAGTTACTAGAATGCCTAGTTAATAAATGTTCAGTATTGCACTAGGAAACCCAAATTTCTCTCTCCACTCTAGAATTTCCTTTTCGAAAGGGAAATTTTACCATCGATCTCTTAATCTGCTTAGATACATACGTCTGCAGGGCCTTTGCTCATAACCCCGAAGTTGGAGTCAATAAGCTCTTTACAACATCTTAGCCTAAACCTTGGACCTCCGAGGTAATTTATCATTTTTACTTGCAGAGTTTTTATCGGATAGACACTTGCATATTTCATGTTCCAGGTCAAAGGTTACCAGAGATCTACCAAGTCAAAGCTTCCTAGTGATTTACCAAGTCAAAGCTTCTTGGTGATCTACCAGGTCAAGGCTTGCTAGAGATCTACCAGGTCAAGGCTTGCTAGAGATCTACCAGGTCAAGGCTTGCTAGAGATCTATCAGGTCAAGGCTTGCTAGAGATCTAGCAGGTCAAGGCTTGCTAGAGATCTATCAGGTCAAGGCTTGCTAGAGATCTACCAGGTCAAGGCTTGCTAGAGATCTACCAGGTCAAGGCTTGCTAGAGATCTACCAGGTCAAGGCTTGCTAGAGATCTATCAGGTCAAGGCTTGCTAGAGATCTATCAGGTCAAGGCTTGCTAGAGATCTACCAGGTCAAGGCTTGCTAAAGATCTATAAGGTCAAGGCTTGCTAGAGATCTACCAGGTCAAGGCTTGCTAGAGATCTACCAGGTCAAGGCTTGCTAGAGATCTATCAGGTCAAGGCTTGCTAGAGATCTACCAGGTCAAGGCTTGCTAGAGATCTACCAGGTCAAGGCTTGCTAGAGATCTACCAGGTCAAGGCTTGTTAGAGATCTACGAGGTCAAGGCTTACTAGAGATGTACCAGGTCAAGGCTTGCTAGAGATCTACCAGGTCAAGGTTTGCTAGAGATCTACCAGGTCAAGGCTTGCTAGAGAACTACCAGGTCAAGGCTTGCTAGAGATCTACCAGGTCAAGGCTTGCTAGAGATCTACCAGGTTAAGGCTTGCTAGAGATCTACCAGGTTAAGGCTTGCTAGAGATCTACCAGGTCAAGGTTTGCTAGAGATCTACCAGGTCAAGGCTTGCTAGATAACTACCAGGTCAAGGATTGCTAGAGATCTACCAGGTCAAGGCTTGCTAGAGATCTACCAGGTTAAGGCTTGCTAGAGATCTACCACGTCAAGGCTTGCTAGAGATCTACCAGGTCAAGGCTTGCTAGAGATCTACCAGGTTAAGGCTTTCTAGAGATCTACCAGGTCAAGGCTTACTAGTGATCTACCAGGTCAAGGCTTGCTAGAGATCTACCAGGTCAAGGCTTGCTAAAAATCTACCAGGTCAAGGCTTGCTAGTGTCCTACCAGGTCAAGGCTTGCTAGAGATCTACCAGGTCAAGGCTTGCTAGAGATCTACCAGGTCAAGGCTTGCTAGAGATCTACCAGAATAAGGCTTGCTAGAGATCTACCAGGTGAAGGCCTGCTAGAGATCTACCAGCTGAAGGCTTGCTAGAGATCTACCAGGTCAAGGCTTGCTAGAGATCTACGAGGTTAAGGCTTGCTAGAGATCTACCACGTCAAGGCTTGCTAGAGATCTACCAGGTCAAGGTTTGCTAGAGATCTACCAGGTCAAGACTTGCTAGAGATCTACGAGGTCATGGCTTGCTAGAGATCTACCAGGTCAAGGCTTGCTAGAGATCTACCAGGTCAAGGCTTGCTAGAGATCTAAGAGGTCAAGGCTTGCTAGAGATCTACCAGGTCAAGGCTTGCTAGAGATCTACCAGGTCAAAGCTTACTAGTGATCTACCAGGTCAAGGCTTGCTAGAGATCTACCAGGTCAAGGCTTGCTAGAGATCTACCAGGTCAAGGCTTGCTAGAGATCTATTAGGTCAAGGCTTGCTAGAGATCTACCAGAAAAAGGCTTGCTAGAGATCTACCAGGTCAAGGCTTGCTAGAGATCTACCAGGTCAAGGCTTACTAGTGATCTACCAGGTCAAGGCTTGCTAGAGATCTACCAGGTCAAGGCTTGCTAAAAATCTACCAGGTCAAGGCTTGCTAGTGTCCTACCAGGTCAAGGCTTGCTAGAGATCTACCAGGTCAAGGCTTGCTAGAGATCTACCAGGTCAAGGCTTGCTAGAGATCTACCAGAATAAGGCTTGCTAGAGATCTACCAGGTGAAGGCCTGCTAGAGATCTACCAGGTCAAGGCTTGCTAGAGATCTACCAGGAGAAGGCTTGCTAGAGATCTACCAGGTCAAGGCTTGCTAGAGATCTACCAGGTCAAGGCTTGCTAGAGATCTACCAGGTCAAGACTTGCTAGAGATCTACGAGGTCATGGCTTGCTAGAGATCTACCAGGTCAAGGCTTGCTAGAGATCTACCAGGTCAAGGCTTGCTAGAGATCTAAGAGGTCAAGGCTTGCTAGAGATCTACCAGGTCAAGGCTTGCTAGAGATCTACCAGGTCAAAGCTTACTAGTGATCTACCAGGTCAAGGCTTGCTAGAGATCTACCAGGTCAAGGCTTGCTAGAGATCTGCCAGGTCAAGGTTTGCTAGGGATCTACCAGGTCAAGGCTTGCTAGAGATCTACCAGAATAAGGCTTGCTAGAGATCTACCAGGTCAAAGCTTGCTAGAGATCTACCAGGTCAAATCTTGCTAGAGATCTACCAGGCCAAGGCTTGCTAGAGATCTACCAGGTCAAGGCTTGCTAGATATCTACCAGGTCAAGGCTTGTTAGAGATCTACCAGGTCAAGGCTTGCTAGAGATCTACCAGGTCAAGGCTTGCTAGAGATCTACCAGGTCAAGGCTTGTTAGAGAGCTACCAGGTCAAGGCTTGCTAGCGATCTACCAGGTCAAGGCTTGCTAGAGATCTACCAGGTCAAGGCTTGCTAGAGATCTACCAAGTCAAGGCTTGCTAGAGATCTATCAGGTCAAGGTTTGCTAGAGATCTACCAGAAAAAGGCTTGCTAGAGATCTACCAGGTCAAGGCTTGCTAGAGATCTACCAGGTCAAGGCTTGTTACAGATCTACCAGGTCAAGGCTTACTAGAGATCTACCAGGTCAAGGCTTGCTAGAGATCTACCAGGTCAAGGTTTGCTAGAGATCTACCAGGTCAAGGCTTGCTAGAGAACTACCAGGTCAAGGCTTGCTAGAGATCTACCAGGTCAAGGCTTGCTAGAGATCTACCAGGTCAAGGCTTGCTAGATATCTACCAGGTCAAGGCTTGTTAGAGATCTACCAGGTCAAGGCTTGCTAGAGATCTACCAGGTCAAGGCTTGCTAGAGATCTACCAGGTCAAGGCTTGTTAGAGAGCTACCAGGTCAAGGCTTGCTAGCGATCTACCAGGTCAAGGCTTGCTAGAGATCTACCAGGTCAAGGCTTGCTAGAGATCTACCAAGTCAAGGCTTGCTAGAGATCTATCAGGTCAAGGTTTGCTAGAGATCTACCAGAAAAAGGCTTGCTAGAGATCTACCAGGTCAAGGCTTGCTAGAGATCTACCAGGTCAAGGCTTGTTACAGATCTACCAGGTCAAGGCTTACTAGAGATCTACCAGGTCAAGGCTTGCTAGAGATCTACCAGGTCAAGGTTTGCTAGAGATCTACCACGTTAAGGCTTGCTAGAGATCTACCACGTCAAGGCTTGCTAGAGATCTACCAGGTCAAGGTTTGCTAGAGATCTACCAGGTCAAGGCTTGCTAGAGAACTACTAGGTCAAGGCTTGCTAGAGATCTACCAGGTCAAGGCTTGCTAGAGATCTACCAGGTCAAGGCTTGCTAGAGATCTACCAGGTTAAGGCTTGCTAGAGATCTACCAGGTCAAGGCTTACTAGTGATCTTCCAGGTTAAGGCTTACTAGTGATCTACCAGGTCAAGGCTTGCTGTAGATCTACCATGTCAAGGCTTGCTAGAGATCTACCAGGTCAAGGCTTACTAGTGATCTACCAGGTCAAGGCTTACTAGTGATCTACCAGGTCAAGACTTGCTAGAGATCTACCAGGTCAAGGCTTGCTAGATATCTACCAGGTCAAGGCTTGCTAGTGATCTACCAGGTCAAGGCTTACTAGTGATCTACCAGGTCAAGGCTTACTAGTGATCTACCAGGTCAAGGCTTACTAGTGATCTACCAGGTCAAGGCTTGCTAGAGATCTACCAGGTCAAGGCTTACTAGCGATCTTCCAGGTCAAGGCTTGCTAGAGATCTACCAGGTCTAGGCTTACTAGTGATCTACCAGGTCAAGACTTGCTAGAGATCTACTAGGTCAAGGCTTACTAGTGATCTACCAGGTCATGGCTTACTAGTTATCTACCAGGTCAATTCATCCTTTTCCATTAATTCCAGGTGAAGATATATTGGCAGGGAAGCGCTAAACTCGTATAGCCTCATGCATCACCAAGGGAATATAAGGTAATCAGGTTACTCCGAGGAACGGAAGGATAGCTCCAGTTCCTTGTATCAAGAGGACTTCACTGGCAGTAAAGAACCTCACTTCTCTCCATGCTGTAGTGACCTCTAGGTCACCGGTGACCATCACGCAGCCAAGTTTTGATCTCTTTAATTTTGACATGAAATAAGCGAGAATGTAACAGACATACAGACGAGAGTAGACCAGACATGTACGAGAGTAGACCAGACAGACGAGAGTAGACCAGACAGACGAGAGTAGACCAGACATGTACGAAAGTAGACCAGACAGACGAGAGTAGACCAGACGGACGAGAGTAGACCAAACATGTACGAGAGTTGACCAGACAGACGAGAGTAGAGCAGACAGACGTGAGTAGACCAGACAGACGAGAGTAAATCATACATGAACGAGAGTAGACCAGCCATAAGAAAAGTAGACTAGACATAGACGGTAGTATACATATTCTTCTATGTTGACGCCAACAGCTAATCTGTGGATCAGTGAGGTATTAAAATTCTCGCATCAAGCGGGAAAGATATGTTGTTCTTGATGGGCTCTTAATGTAAAGAATTGGAGCTGTTCTCCCCTTCCTGGGATCAAATCTAATTACCACCCATTTCCAGCTGCCTGTGTGACTTCCACCGGCTTGCTTCTAATACAGAATTATAAAGAATAGAAATAATCAGAAGCTTGATAAACGGGAGGAAGCACTGGGATGAAGGTGGTACTGTCCACAGGAAATTGTACTGGGATGAAGGTGGTACTGTCCACAGGAAGTTGTACTGGGATGAAGGTGGTACTGTCCACAGGAAGTTATACTGGGATGAAGGTGGTACTGTCCACAGGAAGTTGTACTGGGATGAAGGTGCTACTGTCCACAGGAAGTTGTACTGGGATGAAGGTGGTACTGTCCACAGGAAGTTGTACTGGGATGAAGGTGGTACTGTCCACAGGAAGTTGTACTGGGATGAAGGTGCTACTGTCCACAGGAAGTTGTACTGGGATGAAGGTGGTACTGTCCACAGGAAGTTGTACTGGGATGAAGGTGCTACTGTCCACAGGAAATTATACTGGGATGAAGGTGCTACTGTCCACAGGAAGTTGTACTGGGATGAAGGTGGTACTGTCCACAGGAAGTTGTACTGGGATGAAGGTGCTACTGTCCACAGGAAGTTGTACTGGGATGAAGGTGGTACTGTCCACATGAAGTTGTACTGGGATGAAGGTGGTACTGTCCACAGGAAGTTATACTGGGATGAAGGTGGTACTGTCCACAGGAAGTTATACTGGGATGAAGGTGGTACTGTCCACAGGAAGTTGTACTGGGATGAAGGTGGTACTGTCCACAGGAAGTTGTACTGGGATGAAGGTAGTACTGTCCACAGGAGGTTGTACTGGGATGAAGGTGGTACTGTCCACAGGAAGTTGTACTGGGCTGAAGGTGGTACTGTCCACAGAAAGTTGTACTGGGATTAAGATGGTACTGTCCACAGCAAGTTGTACTGGGATAAGATGGTACTGTCCACAGGAAAGATGACAGACACATGCACCAGGACAAGATTATCGGGACAACGTTATCCTCGGCTTTGAACGACAGTCGCAATAAATGCTTGTACTGTTACACGTGTGTCTGGACGCTGCTTTGTCTTGTTCCATGACCAATATATTATAAGACAAGGTATTACTCTTAGGGCATTACATTCC
This sequence comes from Cherax quadricarinatus, assembly GCF_038502225.1. Taxonomy (NCBI): domain Eukaryota; kingdom Metazoa; phylum Arthropoda; class Malacostraca; order Decapoda; family Parastacidae; genus Cherax; species Cherax quadricarinatus. The sequence continues at coordinate 678,298 of NC_091317.1, forward strand.
AACTATATATTTTATATCTCTTGATATTAACAACTTTCCATCTTGTAATCGTAATAAGCATTAAGTATAATGAATTTTATTAATATTCTTTCTCTCTTATACAAGAAAATCGGGAGATAAAAAAATAATTAAATATACATTATTTTAATATATAATTCTTTAACTCATCTAACATGCAAGTTATTTTGAATATATATATATATATATATATATATATATATATATATATATATATATATATATATATATATATATATAAGATGATGATGAACAGTTTGGGTTCACTAAGGAAAATGTACCAATTACAATGAACTTATTTACAGGTATATAGTCTCTCATTAAAGGACTTTTCAATTGACTATAATGAACATACGTCGAATATACACAGATCAAACATAACTCAAAATAATATAAACATTGAACAACACTTAGTTCAGACACTCTTAAAGTTACTTTACAATAAGAATCAGGTGTCTCCCTAACTACATAAGAGACACTCGGTAGAACTAACAAGGTGAGTCTGACTCAGTTCTTGACTTCATCTCGTACATCTGTCTCTCTGCACGACTAGACGGCGATAGATTAGTCTTAACTTCACACTGGCTTAATACTCGCTTGAGGATTTTGTTTCTGAATACCAAGACCTTCTCTTATTAGAGGTAAGAGCCACACTCCTAGACAACTCCACTTGTACCCCTCTCAAGGAAGGTTCCTTGATGTTGGTGAGGGGCTCTTGATTTAGGGAATTGGATCTGTGCTCCAGTTCCCCGAATTAAGCCAGAATGCATTCCACATCCCCCCCAGGCGCTGTATAATCCTCCGGGTTTAGCGCTTCCCCCTTGATTATAATAATAATAATAAATCCAATTGTACCGAAGGTCAAGTTGGGTCATGTGATATAAGTAGAAGAGGACGTCAACACCAGACGCCACAAATAACCATTTTCTCTGGAATGATACAACGACTGTTGCATACATTTACCAAGACATATATATAGATATATATATATATATATATATATATATATATATATATATATATATATATATATATATATATATATATATATATATATATATATATATATATATATATATATATATGTGTGTGTGTGTATATATATATACGATGTTACTTCCTGTGTATGAAAATTAAGTAACTTGTAACACAATGTTAGTGTCCAGCTCACAAAGTGATTCCTATTCGATTTCTTGGCTGAGCGAGACGTGTGGACAAGTTAGCTTATATCTGTTGTTCATGTGCAGCCAGCGGTAGAGAGGTAACTGAGTTAGACAAATGTAGCATCCTGGCTGGGGAACTTTCAAGTGAACTGAGGTAGGATAACTTTTACCTTGTAAACAGTCTGAAGTAGGATAAGAGCTCTTATGCTGTAAACAAGCTGATGTAGGATAGTAGTTCTTATCCTGTAAACAATCTGAAGTAGGATAACATCTAACTGTAAACTACAATGTTTGAAATATTCCCATTCCTTTATGACCGGATGTAACCCACGGATAATACCCTCCCTCACTGCCTCTCCTTTCATGAGACAGTGTCTTAATGACGGTGAATGACTCTTAATCCAAGGAAATGGAGCCTTACTCCCATTTGTGCAACACTGATTTCCTCTTATCTTAATTAGTTATATGATTCCTTAGACTTTAATTAACGCTTCCCCATAAAACTAGTCATCAGCTTGAGTGTACGCAGTCAGAACGACTCACTCCCAACTTTCCCTGCAAATTAATCTTTATGACCTCAGCCTACTGAGGAAGACCTCAGTTGAAGGCCGAAAAAATGGATATCCTTTGTGTTATTGTCGCCATCTTTGTTGTTGTCAAATTCCCTTACGATGGATAAGATGCATGTGCAACACTTCTGTATCTTTGTGGCTGATAAGTGTTGCATATATGTCTTATTCATCAACTTGTAGATATTGTATACCATTAGTATATGAAATTATTTTGTTTATATCGCAGTTGGACATCTGGGAGGTGGTCCGACTTGGGTGCACAAACACTGTATTTTTATGTGAAAAAAACCAGGCTCTTGAACGTTCACAACAATAGCACACACACACACACACGCTCACGGAGCAGGAAGAGTGACCGGGTAGCGGCCAGGTGAAGAGGCGGGGACAGGAATTATAACTCGACCCCCACAACCACTGCTAGGTGAGTACAACTAGGTGAGTACAACTAGGTGAGTACTCACACACACACACATCAGTCAATGACCAGGATAGGGACCTAAGAACAGAACCAGGTAATCAGGCTGAGGAAGGAAGGACGGAAGATCACAACAAACGACCAAGAAGTATGTGAAGAGCTCAACACGAGATTCAAGAAAGTATTTTCAGTGAAGACAGATAGAACTCCAGCAAACCGGGATGGTAGGGCACACACAACAGAGGAGGTGAAGAGGCTGCTAAGTGAACTACACGCCTCAAAGGCGGTGGGACCGGACAATATCTCTCCATGGATCCTGAGAGAAGGAGCAGAGGCACTGTGTGTGCCACTAACACCAATCTTCAACACATCTATCGAAACAGGTCTACGACCTGAGTGTGGAAGACAGCAAATGTAATCTCAGTCTTTAAAAAAAGGAGACAGACATGAAGAATTAAACTATAGACGAGTGTCACTGACAAGTATAATATGTAGAGTCATGGAGAAGCTTATCAGTGATGGAGTGATGGAGCATCAGGAAAGGAATAAGTTATACACGATAACCTGCACGGTTTCAGGGAAGGCAAATCCTGTGTAATAAACCTACTGGAGTTTTACGATAAGATGACAGGAGACAGGAGAGAGAGAGCTGGGTAGACTGCATTTTCTCGACCTGTAAAAAGGCTTTCGACACAATTCACAAAAGCTAGAGGAGCTGACAGTAATAACAGTAAAGGCAATACAATGGATGAGAGAATACCTGACGGGAAGGAAACAACATATGATGGTACATGACGAGGTGTCGGAGTGAGAGCCTATGACGAGCGAGATTCGACGAGGGTCAGTGCTGGGGCTGGTGCTCTTTCTAGTATTTGTGAATGATATGACGGAGGGAATAGATTCAGAAATGTCCCTGTTTTCAGACGATGTGAAGCTAAGGCGGAGACAGGATGTTCCAAAGATGAGAGTGACAACAAAGGGGTCACAACTGGAAGCTGAAAACTCATATAAGTCACAGGTATATTAGGAAGTATTTCTTCAGTCATAGAGTTGTCAGGAAGTGGAACAATCTGTAGTGTGATGTAGTGGAGCAGGATCCATACATAGATTTAAGAAGAGATACAATAAAGTTCATGGATCAGGAAGAGAGTGGTCCTAGTAGTGAACAGCAAAGAGGAAGGGCCATGTGGTTCGACCCTTGAACCACAGATAGGTGAGTACGCAACCCACATACCAAATACACACGAGCGCACACGCGCGCAAGAGAATAGGGTAAGCACTACAATGGATCAGGGAATAACTGACAGAAAGGAAATAACGAATGTTGATACCGTGATGAGGTGTCAGAGTGGGTGTTTTTGTCGAGTGGGATTCCACAAGGGTCAGTCCTACGTCCGGTGCTGTTTGTTGCATACGTGGATGATATGATGGGAGGAATAGATTGAGAGGTGTCCTGGTTCGCTGATGATGTGAAAATAATGAGGAGAATACAAGTGGACGTGGATCAGGTAAGGGTACAAGGGTATCCGGACAGGCTGCAAGCCTGGTAAGACAAATCGCTCCTGGAGTTAAACTTCCCCTTCCCCCAAGTACAAAGTCATGAAGCTTGGGAAGGGACAAAGAAGTCCACATACAGAGTACAGGCTAGGGGATCAAAGGTAGCAAACCTCACTTAAGGAAAACAATCTGGAGGAGCATTTTACCGAGAACATGCAATGGCGACACTTTCCAAATCACTAGTGCTCCCTCATTTAGAATATTGCTCAGTGTTGACGGCCCCGTTCAAAGCAGGAGAAATATCAGAGCTGGAACAAATACAGAGATCGTTTACGGCTCACATTGAGCCTGTAAAGTACTTAAATTTCTGGAAATGCCTTGACGTCTTAAATATATACTCACCGGAGCGGAGGAGAGATACCTGATAATATATACCTGGAAAATACTTTAGTGCCTGGTCCTAAATCTGCACACTGCCATAACAGCATACTAGAGCGAGAGATATTAGAGGGAGTGCAAAATAAACCCAGTGAAAACGAGGGGTGCAGAGGGCATAATAAGGGAACACTGTATCAACATCCGTGGCCAGAAGACTATTCAACATCTTACCAGAAGATACCAGAAACTTTGCTGGAACAAGTGTAGAAGTATTCAAGAGGAAACTGAACAAGTATCTTCACCAGGTGCTAGATCAAACAGGCTGGGATGAGTATGCTGAGCAGCAGGCCACCAGCAGCAACAACCTGGTTGACCAGGCAAGCACCAGACGAGCCTGGCCCATAGCCGGGCTCCTGGAGTGGAAAGACTCTCGGAACTCATCAAATGTATGTCAGAGAAGGAGCACATCAACCAAATAACCGCTGCAGTATATGGTCGCCTGGCAAACCTGAGAATAGCATTACGACATCTAAGTAAGGAGTCATTCACGACACTGTACACTGTGTACGTCAGGACCATGTTGGAGTATGCAGCACCAGTGTGAAACCCACACCTGGTCAAATACGTCAAGAAATTAGAGAAAATGCAAAAACCTTTCAACATGACTAGTCCCGGAGCTAAGGGGTTTGTCTTATGAGGAGAAGTTAACGGAACTCAACCTTATGACATTAGAGGACAGGAAGGATAGGGAAGCATGATAACGACGTATAAAATACTGAGGGGAATTGACTAGGTGTACAGGCCTAAAATGTTTCAGAGATGGGACACAGGAACTAATGGACACAACTGAAAGTTGAAAAATCAAATGAGTCATAGGAATGTTAGGAAGTATTTCTTTAGCCTTAGAGTTGTCAAAAACTGGAATAATCTGGAAAACGAGGTAGTGAAGGTATGATCCATACACATCTTGAAGAAAAGATATGATAAGGCGTTTGGAACGGAGTGTGTGACCTAGTAACGACTATGGAACAAGCGGGGCCAGGAGTTGTTACTCTACCCCTGCAACCACATACAGGTGAGTACATATAGGTGAGGAGCCAGAGCTAGAGCCAGAAGCTGTGTCTACCACCACAAACCCAGTTTGACACTCTCCCTCTCTCTCCCTCTCCCTCTCTCTCTCTCTCTCTCTCTCTCTCTCTCTCTCTCTCTCTCTCTCTCTCTCTCTCTCTCTCTCTCTCTCTCTCTCTCTCTCTCTCTCTCTCTCTCTCTCTCTCTCTCTCCCTCTCTCTTGCTCTTTCACCCTTCAAAAAATATCTCTGAAATTCATTCCTACACATCGCCACCCATATAACTCTCTACCACACCTCTACAACACATTTCTACAGCACACCTCTACAACACACCTCTACAACACACTTCTACAATACACCTCTACAACACACCTCTACAACACACCTCTACAACACATCTCTACAATACACCTCTATAACACACCTCTACAACACACCTCTACAACACACCTCTACAACACACCTCTACAACACACCTCTACAACACACCTCTACAACACACCTCTACAACACACCTCTACAATACACCTCTACAACACATCTCTACAACACACCTCTGCAACGCACCTCTACAATACACCTCTACAACACACCACGGCATTTCTTTCACATACCTCTGGAAATTAACTCTCGCATATCTATAACTCGATTCCACGTCCTTCAACTGTCATAACTAGAAAATGCTCCTACGCTCCCAAATCACTCTCTTATCCCTACAGTTCGTTCTTATATCCCTATGTCTCTCTTCAGTATCTTACAGCTCCATACTTCTGTACCCCTACAACTCTATCTTACACTACAAAAAATAACTTTACACTCATGCCAGCATATCGAACGTTAGAAGTCTGAAACTGCAACAGGAAGGTGGTCATGGTAGCTGCGTGCATGATGGCGGTGAGTAGTACATATAGCTGACATGAAATAACTGGCTATCATTTTTAGGAAAAACAGTCAAGTGTCTCATTTTATCTGATGATTCAGAACCATAGCTGTGCAGGGGTTATTGGGGTAACATACCTTGTTCGATCACACGGTAATCTAAATATTTAAAAATATTATTTTTATTCTTCCTAAAACATTTACAACTCAGTAATTCTTGATGGTGCCATTGTTAGCTATGTCAGTAATATAATGAGCTAAGTATGAAAAGAACATATTGACGACCTCCTCAGTGATATTATTTATGTAATAGTCCAAAGATAATAGCAACCGTCCTTCAAAGGTCTGGAAGACGACTAAGAAAGGAGTTCCACATAACTCCGATGCCGTGGATCGAAGAAGACTGGTGATCTCCACGGGCCCATCCCCGTATTTACCAGGCAATATTTGCTTCAAATTACCCATATTAGTGAACTTCAAGTTCGAACAAATCAAGTTTCTGCATCCCAATCGAGTTAGCAAGAAATTTAATGGCTGAAGAGCAGAGAGTACCAAAGAGAGCGGAGACAAACAAATAGGTGTCTTATTCACACAGAGATTGTGGTGGAGGTCGTCATGCATGCGTCTTGCTAGCCCCCAAAAATTCTCACGGCTTTCTGCGTCGCTACTGCAGACAACATATTCAAGTTTGGTTATAGATACGTGAAAGCCAACTGACTCACTGTAAACACTTGGGTAGTAGCGACGCATGTTTACAGCGTTATCATAAGTGATCTTCAATGAGTCTAAAGTTTCTTTTGAATATTTCTGAGCTGTGCGTAGAAGCGCAAGGTAAGCTGCAGCCACTATACTAGAGTGAACGCTAACTTTTGCTTCCTTGCAGTGACGCAAAAGCTCTTTTGTCGTCTCTGCTGAGAAGTCTTTACGTAGCACATTTGTAAGTGCCACCTTTGTATTTGGCCGAGGAAGACTAATACTGTAGCAGTTATCACTGAACATGCTCATGACTGTTTTGTACGTGACAGACCAGAGAAACCTAAGGCACCAAATACAGTCGCTCATGCTAAACAGTTCTTCAGCAATGGGCGGGATGACATGGCGTGTGGGTGTGTTGTGACTCCGTCCAGTCAGGATGGCGTTCAGAACCTCCATAAAGTCGCGGGAGATGATCATATTGGTAAGGCCGTCAATGATGATGTGATGTAAAGTGAGCACCAGGACGGCCTGGTGACGGTCACCAGCTGCCTGTGGCTGGGGAACCAACCTCGCCCTCCACAGTGGTCCCTGAGAAATGTTGTAGGGAGTTCGCATCTGCTGGTAGTACACCGACATGGCGTCGCCCGTCTCAACGCTGAAGTCTACAACAACGTTCTTCATCCGTCGTAACCATGGTCGAAACCAGCGCCAAGCAACGCAGACCTGCAGAACATGTATCTTCCTGCCAAAAGATATAACCATACATCATCATTATTGCGCCTCTTACAACACGCATGGCTTACGGAGGAAGAATTCTGTTCCACTTCCCCCTGGAAGTGGAACATATATATATATAAATATAAATATATATATATATAAATATAAATATATATATATATATAAATATAAATATATATATATATATTTATATATATATATATTTATATTTATATATATATATATATTTATATTTATATATATATATATATATATATTTATATATATATATATATATATATATATATATATATATATATATATATATATATATATATATGTCGTGCCGAATAGGCAGAACTTGCGATCTTGGCTTAAATAGCAACGGTCATCTTGCCATACAGGACAAGTGAAAATTTGTGTATGCAATAATTTCGCCAAAATCATTCTGAACCTAACGAAAAAAATATATTTCACTGTGTTTGTTTAGTATTAAATTATTGTAAACAAATCTAAAATATATTTAGTTGGGTTAGGCTAAAATAAATTGTTCTTTTTATAATAAGGTTAGGTAAGTTTTCTAAGTTCCTTTTGGTGCAAAATTATAAATTTTTACATCAACATTAATGAAAAAAATATATCTTTAAACGTATAAGAGAAAATTTTAGAAAGGGCTTAATTTTAAATGAGTTCTTGCTAATTGACCAGTTTTACATATTCGGCACAACATATATATAGATATATATATATATATATATATATATATATATATATATATATATATATATATATATATATATTCATGTGCCTAATAAGCCGAAGTGTCCAGTTTGGCCTATTATTCAAGGGTTCACTTTTCCGAATGAAAATTTGTTTTTGCCATAAATCAGCGGAGCTCGATCTCAGCATAACGAAAAAAATATGTACAATAGATTTAATGTTGCATCAAATATTTTTAAGTTGACCCATGATATATATAACCGAATTTAGCTTAAAGTTTTGTTATTTTTAGGGAGGTCAGGTGAGGTTTCTAAGTTAATTTTGGTTCAAAAATACAAGCCAGGATATCATTGTTAATGGAAAAATATTAACTATCAGTTTATAAAAACAAAATTTGAAAAGTTTAATTCTTAAAGGAGTTCGTCTTATTTAGTGTGTGTGTGTGTGTGTGTGTGTGTGTGTGTGTGTGTGTGTGTGTGTGTGTGTGTGTGTGTGTGTGTACTCACATATTTGTGGTTGCAGGGGTCGAGTCATAGCTCCTGGCACCGCCTCTTCGCTGATTGCTACTAGGTCCTCTCTCTCCCTGCTCCAGGAGCTTTATCATACCTCGCCTTAAAACTATGTATGGTTCCCGCCTCCACTACTTCACTTTCTAGGCTATTCCATGGCTTGACTACTCTATGACTGAAGAAATACTTCCTAACATCCCTTTGATTCATCTGAGTCTTCAACTTCCAATTGTGACCTCTTGCGTCTGTGTCCCATCTCTGGAACATCCCGTCTTTGTCCACCTCGTCTATTCCGCGCAGTATTTTATATGTCTTTATCATGTCTCCCCTGACCCTCCTGGCCTCCAGTGTCGTCAGGCCGGTTTCCCTCAACCTTTCTTCGTAGGACAATCCCCGTAGCTCTGGGACTAGTCTTGTTGCAAACCTTTGCACTTTCTCTAATTTCTTGACGTGCTTGACTAGGTGTGGATTCCAAAATGGTGCTGCATACTCCAGTATGGGCCTGACGTAAATGGTATACAGAGTCTTGAACGACTCCTTACTGAGGTATCGGAACGCTATCCGTAGGTTTGCCAGGCGCCCGTATGCTGCAGCAGTTATCTGACTGATGTGCGCCTCGGGAGATATGCTCGGTGTTATACTCACCCCCAGATCTTTTTCCTTGAGTGAGGTTTGCAGACTTTGGCCATCTAAACTATATTGTGTCTGCGGTCTTCTTTGCCCTTCCCCAATCTTCATGACTTTGCATTTGGCAGGGTTAAACTCAAGGAGCCAGTTGCTGGACCAGGCTTGTAGCCTGTCCAGGTCTCTTTGTAGTCCTGCTTGATCCTCATCCGAATTGATTCTTCTCATTAACTTCACATCGTCCGCAAACAAGGACACTTCTGAGTCTATCCCTTCCGTTATGTCATTCACATATACCAAGAACAGCACAGGTCCTAGGACTGACCCCTGTGGAACCCCGCTTGTCACAGGCGCCCACTCTGACACCTCGTCACGTACCATGACTCGTTGTTGCCTCCCTGTCAGGTATTCTCTGATCCATTGCAGTGCCTTTCCTGTTATGTGTGCCTGATCCTCTAGATTTGCAGTAACCTCTTGTGAGGAACTGTGTCGAAGGCCTTCTTGCAGTCCAAAAAAATGCAGTCGATCCACCCCTCTCTCTCTTGTCTTACTTCTGTCATCTTGTCATAAAACTCTAGTAGGTTTGTGACACAGGATTTTCCCTCCCTGAAACCATGCTGGTTGTCAATTATACATTTGTTTCTTTCCAGGTGCTCCACCACTCTCCTCCTGATGATCTTCTCCATGACCTTGCATACTATACACGTTAGTGATACAGGTCTATAGTTTAGTGCCTCATGTCTGTCTCCCTTTTTAAAAATTGGGACTACATTTGCCATCTTCCATACCTCGGGGAGTTGCCCAGTTTCAAGTGATGTGTTGAAGATCTTTGTTAACGGTACACACAATATCTCTGCTCCCTCTTTAAGGACCCACGGAGAGATGTTGTCTGGTCCCACCGCCTTTGAGGTGTCAAGTTCGCATAGCAGCTTCTTCACTTCCTCCTTGGTTATATGTACCTCATCCAGCACTTGCTGGTGCACCCCCCTGCTCTGATTTCCTGGAGTCCTACTGGTTTCTACTTTAAAAACTTCTTTAAATCTTGTGTTGAGCTCCTGACATACCTCCCGGTCGTTTCTTGTGAATTCCCCATCACCCTTCCTCAGTCTGATTACCTGGTCCTTGACTGTTGTTTTCCTCCTGATGTGGCTGTACAACAGCTTCGGGTCAGTCTTGACTTTCGATGCTATGTCATTTTCGTATTGCCGCTGAGCCTCCCTTCTTATCTGTGCATATTCGTTTCTGGCTCTTCGGCTAATCTCTCTATTTTCCTGAGTTCTCTGTCTTCTGTACCTTTTCCATTCTCTAGTACACCTAGTTTTTGCCTCCCTACACCTTTGGGTGAACCAAGGACTCGTTCTGCTCTTCCCATTATTTCTGTTTCCCTTGGGAACAAACCTCTCCTCTGCCTCCTTGCATTTTGTTGCCACATAGTCCATCATTTCTTGTACTGGTTTTCCTGTCAGTTCCCTCTCCCACTGAATGTCTTGAAAGAAGTTCCTCAAGCCTGAGTAGTTCCCCCTTTTGTAGTTTGGTTTTTCCCAGCCTATTCCTGCTACTCTCTCCACTTGGAGCTCAACTATGTAGTCGAAGCACAGAACCACATGAACACTAGCTCCCAGGGGCCTTTCACACATGATATCCTCGATGTCAGAACTGCTCAAGGTGAATACAAGGTCCAGTCTTGATGGTTCATCCTCTCCTCTCTCTCTGGTAGTGTCTCTAACATGTTGATGCATGAGGTTTTCCAGTACCACATCCATCATCTTGGCTCTCCATGTTTCGGGACCCCCATGGGGCTCCATGTTTTCCCAGTCAATCTCCTTGTGATTGAAATCACCCATAACTAGTAACTTTGCTCCCCCCATGTGTGCTCTCCTGGCCACCTCGGCTAGTGTGTCAACCATTGCTCTGTTGCTCTCATCGTATTCTTCTCTTGGCCTCCTGCAGTTCTGTGGTGGGTTGTACATTACTGCAATTATCACCTTGTATCCCTCAGACTGGATTGTTCCTAGTAAGTAGTCCCTTTCGCCCGTGCTATCCATTAATTCCATTTTCTCAAAACCCCACTGGTTTTTAATGAGCAGTGCAACTCCTCCTCCCCCTCTCCTCCCTCTGTCTTTCCTGAGGATTTGATATCCAGATGGAAAGATTGAATCTGTTATTATTCTGGTGAGTTTTGTTTCTGTGAGTGCTATTATGTCTGGGAATGTCTCCTTGATTCTTTTGTGCCATTCCTCATACTTATTTGTTATTCCATCTGCATTTGTTTACCACACCTTCAACTTCTTTTCTAAGATTGTGGTCTGGGAGGTGTATTGGGGATGGGGAAGTGGGAGACCTGATAAGGAACTATGGGTGGTTGCTGCAGGGGTGGAGTTTGTAATGCAGTGGGTGGGGGCATTGGATGTGGCATGGGTGTTTTGGTTTAGAGTGTTTGGTTGCACTGGGGTTGACCTGGTTGGGAGGCTTCTATAGGAAGTTGTGAGGGAGGCTGTGTTTGATCTTGCTGTGTCTGGGATCTCCTGTCTGCCTTCTCCATCCCCTCTCTTTCCTCCTTTCGCCTTTGTACCATCTCTCTCTGTTTCTGCCTTTCTGCTTGTGTTCTGTCGCAGTCGAGATACACCTTCCTGTATGCCGGCATGGCCCTTAATCATGCGTTCTCCTGCAGGATCCTGTTCTGAGTCGAATCTGCCTTGAAGGTCACTTTCACTGGCTGGGTTCTTTTTTTTGCAAACCCCCCTATTCTCCGAAAATTTTCCAGCTGGGTCATGTCGTCTTCTCCTATTGCTTTCATGATGCTTTCAATTGCTTTTTTTTCCCTTGTTTTCTTGCTTCATATGTTTCCCCTTCGACTTCCTGTAGCCCATACACAAAGACTGACCTCACCCTTTCATTCTCCCGCTGCATATCCCTGTGTATCCCCTCATTCAATTTGATTTTCTCCATTGCAGCTTTCCTTTCTTCAGTTTCACTAGCTAATGTACTTGGGCTCAGTGGCCTGTCATTTTCCCTTCTCGGCTTTCCTTGGGCTCTGCTGTGGTCTGTTAGGGCCTCCACATATAGCTTAGCTCTTTCATTTACTACAGTCTTCACTGATTGAGCTTGTACATGCAGTTTTGCTCCTTCTTTCCCTACAGTCCCCTTATTTGTGGCTGAGGTAGCAGTCTCTGTTGTCAATCCCAAAATGTTTAGTTCTTTAGGCTGTTTCAGATTTTTCAGTTCCTCTTCTAAACTCTGTATCCTGGCCTCTGCTGCTTTGACTTGCACCTCCCACTTCCTGCTTTCCATGTCTATCCTCTCTTCCATTCTCATGCTAAGTTCTTCTAGTTTCTTTTCCCATTCATGTTCCCTTTTTGTGAGCTCTGCTGCCCAATCTTCCTTTGCAGTTTCCTCCTCCTGTCACTTGGTTTTTCTTGTTGCTCTCTGGCAACCCATTTTTGTTTTATCCTGATTGCCTCAGAGTGGGAAACCTATGTAATCCTGTATGTTAGGTTAGTATTGTGTATGTCAGAGTGTGGGGGGGGGAGGTAGTGGAGGAACTGTGGCTATGTGGAAAAGTAGTGGGGAGGGGGAGTGGGAAGGAGGGAGAAGCAAGTGGGTGAGTGGGAGAGGGAGAGAGGGAAGGAGGGAGAGGTGAGGAGGGGAGGGTGAAAGAGGGAGGGAGGGATCAGGTGAAGGAGTGAGATGTTGGTGGGGGAGGGGGGGAGTGTATGTGTGAGTCTGGCAATGTGTGTGTGTGTGTGTGTGTGTGTGTGTGTGTGTGTGAGTCTGGCAATGTGTGTGTGTGTGTGTGTGTGTGTGTGTGTGTGTGTGTGTGTGTGTGTGTGTGTGTGTGTGTGTATGTGTGTGTGTATGTGTGTGTGTATGTGTGTGTGTGTGTGTGTACTCACCTAATTGTGGTTGCAGGGGTCGAGACTCAGCTCCTGGCCCCGCCTCTTCACTGATCGCTACTGGATCCTCTCTCTCTCTCTGCTTCCTGAGCTTTGTCATACCTCTTCTTAAAACTATGTATGGTTCCTGCCTCCACTACTTCACTTGCTAGGCTATTCCACTTGCTGACAACTCTATGACTGAAGAAATACTTCCTAACGTCCCTGTGACTCGTCTGAGTCTTCAGCTTCCAGTTGTGACCCCTTGTCCCTGTGTCCCCTCTCTGGAACATCCTATCTCTGTCCACCTTGTCTATTCCCCACAGTATCTTGTATGTCGTTATCATGTCTCCCCTGGCCCTTCTGTCCTCCAGTGTGGTCAGTCCGATTTCCCTTAACCTTTCCTCGTACGACATTCCCTTGAGCTCTGGGACTAGCCTTGTTGCAAACCTTTGAACGTTCTCTAACTTCTTGACGTGCTTGATCAGGTGTGGGTTCCAGACTGGTGCTGCATACTCCAGTATGGGCCTAACATACACAGTGTACAGTGTCTTGAACGATTCCTTATTAAGGTATCGGAACGCTATTCTCAGGTTTGCCAGGCGCCCGTATGCTGCAGCGGTTATTTGGTTGATGTGTGCCTCCGGTGATGTGCTCGGTGTTATGGTCACCCCAAGGTCTTTCTCCCTGAGTGAGGTCTGTAGTCTTTGTCCACCTAGCCTATACTCTGTCTGCGGTCTTCTTTGCCCCTCCCCAATCTTCATGACTTTGCATTTGGCTGGATTGAATTCGAGAAGCCAGTTGCTGGACCACATGTCCAGCCTGTCCAGGTCTCTTTGCAGTCCTGCCTCATCCTCGTCCGATTTAATTCTTCTCATCAACTTCTCGTCATCTGCGAACAGGGACACTTCAGAGTCTATTCCTTCCATCATGTCGTTCACATATATCAAAAATAGCACTGGTCCTAGAACTGACCCCTGTGGGACCCCGCTCGTAACAGGCGCCCACTGTGATACCTCTTCACGTACCATGACTCGTTGCTGCCTCCCTATCAGGTATTCCCTTATCCATTGCAGTGCCCTCCCTTTTACGTGCGCCTGATCCTCCAGCTTCTGCACTAATCTCTTGTGGGGAACTGTGTCAAAGGCCTTCCTGCAGTCTAGGAAAACGCAATCTACCCACCCCTCTCTCTCGTGTCTTACTTCTGTTACCTTGTCATAAAACTCCAGGAGGTTTGTGATACAAGATTTGCCTTCCATGAACCCATGCTGGTTTTCATTTATAATCTTGTTCCTTTCCAGGTGTTCGACCACTCTCCTCCTGATAATCTTCTCCATGACTTTGCACACAATACATGTCAGAGACACAGGTCTGTAGTTTAGTGCCTCGTTTCTGTTTCCTTTCTTAAATATGGGGACTACATTAGCTGTCTTCCATTTCTCAGGTAGTTGCCCAGTTTCAAGGGATGTGTTGAAGATTGTGGTTAGAGGCACGCACAGTATCTCTGCTCCTTCTCTAAGGACCCATGGGGAGATGTTGTCCGGTCCCATCGCCTTTGAGGTGTCAAGGTCACTTAAGAGCTTCTTCACCTCCTCCTCAGTTGTTCGTATGTCATCCAACACTTGTTGGTATATTCCCTCTTGATGTTCCCTTCTGTGCTGTCTTCCCACAGCCCTTCCTGTCTCTACTGTAAAAACTTCCTTAAATCTCCTGTTCAGCTCCTCACATACCTCCTGATCATTTCTTGTGAGTTTTCCACCTTCTGTCCTTAATCTGATCACCTGGTCTTTGACTGTTGTCTTCCTCCTGATGTGGCTATACAACAGTTTCGGGTCAGTCTTGATTCTCGATGCTATGTCATTTTCATACTGTCGCTGGGCCTCCCTCCTTACCTGTGCGTACTCATTCCTGGCTCTGCGACTGATCTCCCTATTTTCGTGTGTTCTCTGCCTTCTGTACTTTTTCCATTCTCTATTGCACTTTGTTTTTGCCTCCTTACACCGTCGGGTAAACCAGGGGCTCGTTCTGGTCTTCCCGTTGTTACTGTTGCCCTTTGGAATAAACCTTTCCACTGCCTCCTTGCATTTTGTTGTTACATATTCCATCATTTCATTTACTGGCTTTCCTGCCAGTTCTCTGTCCCACTGGACCTCCCGCAAGATGTTCTTCAACCCTATGTAGTCCCCTCTTTTATAGTCAGGCTTTTCCCATTCAACTCCTGTTATTCTCTCCACTTGCAGCTCTACTATGTATTCAAAGCACAGAACCACGTGGTCGCTAGCTCCTAGGGGACTCTCATACTTGATGTCCTCAATATCTGAGCTGCCCAGGGTGAACACAAGGTCCAATTTTGCTGGTTCATCCTCCCCTCTCACTCTGGTAGTGTCCTTAACATGTTGGTGCATGAGGTTTTCCAGCACCACGTCCAACATCCTGGCTCTCCATGTTTCGGGACCCCCCATGTGGCTCCAGGTTTTCCCAGTCAATCTGCCTGTGGTTGAAATCCCGCATAACCAGCAACTTTGCTCTGCTGGAGTGAGCTCTTCTTGTCACCTCAGCAAGTGTGTCCACCATTGCTCTGTTGCTCTCTTCATATTCCTCTCTTGGCCTCCTGCAGTTCTGGGGTGGATTATACATCACTGCAATGACCACTTTGTGTTCCCCAGACTGAAGTGTACCTGCTATGTAGTCTCTTTCTCCTGTCTCATCTATTCCTTCCATTTTCTCGAATTTCCATCTGTTTTTTACGAGCAGAGC